>NC_069119.1:39076573-39115786 GCF_025612915.1 Magallana angulata | reverse complement strand
CACCCCTTATGAAATTTTTCCCAGTCTGTCAAGTAAAGAAACAATAAATTGAAAATTTCAATTTTTTAGTTCTGAGAATTTCAAACATGAAAAGATTGAAGAGCTTTAAATTCAGAACATAATTTGGCACAGTGATATGATTTAAAACTGTATATTGCTCTTTTAGATTTTTCATTTTTCAAATGAAATAAAATTTAAATAAATGCCTGATATTGTTCTGATCCGACATCCGGACCATTATTTAATATAATGCATGTGTGTATAATTAAATGGTACCCCGTTACAGGCATTTGCATACAGTCATGCATTAAATCCTTCATTAACGGTATCATATATGCATGTGGACAATTCTATACAATGATGCATATAAATCACTAAACTGGAAAATGCACACTAGCTGAAAGAAGTTAAAAGTTACAATGGATCGGTTTAACCCCCCTTTCCGAAAAAAAAATCAACTCTCTCTCTCTCTCTCTCTCTTTCTCATGATTTATAAAAAAAAACAATACTGACAGCAATTATCAGCGATTAACATGAACTTCATAAAGGATGTTTAATTCTATGCATCATTACACTGGTCAAAACAGTCAAAATATAGGTGATCATTTCATCATTTCGATCGGTGTGTGGTTATCTGCACGTGCTGATCATGTTGTGTTATTATGCGCTTTATCTCAGTTAGGTTACATGGCACAGAACATTGCAGATCTCACGCACTCCTCCACTTATTTTTCTTTCTTTTTTTTTTCCTTTTATTTTATTTTTACAAATTACAGAACATGGTCATTTGTTTAAATGCATGCAATAAAATAAGCGGTTTATCGGTATACAAGTATATCTTGATTTGTGTCAAAATTATTCACGCTTGTAATAATATTGCCCTCTATAAAATGCAAAGAAAAACAAGCACCGTCTAAAACATGAATGCTATATATAAATTTTAAAAAATCCGAATTAATTAAAAGCTATTTATTTATTTAGCAAGCAGTTAAAGACCGTACAGGGGATGTCAGGGGCATGCACTGGGGCAGACAGTGGCTTACAGGGGATGACAGGGGCATAAAGGGGGTGGCAGGGGCTTACAGTGGCACACAGGGGTTGTGGACAGGGGCGCACAGGGGATGACAGGGTATACAGGGGCTCTGTACAGTGGCACACAGGGGATGTACAGGGGATGACAGTGAAAACACAGGGGGTGACAGGGGAAGACAGGGGATTTTCATACGGACAGGGGTTTTTAGAGCCAGTAATTACTTGATGTCTGTTCTGTGTTTTTCTGGATCTGTTTTGGGTATCCGTTTTACGCACTGACATGTAAGCTGAACTACCTTTTATCTTACCACCTGAAAGCCCTAACACTTGTAAATTCCAAATACAATGTAGACATTTGATCATTTTCAGTAGTGATCGTTTAGTAAGCATATACATTTACACTAATGACAGAATGGAGGATGTAAATCAATTTACGCGAATTACCCCATACATTCGCGGAAATAGATTGAATTTTTATTTGAAGATTTCTGTAAAGTCACCGATGTACACGTGTTGATAATGCATTCCAAGCACACATTAGTAATTTTGTTTGCAAAACTTATCTTTAGCAACATAATTTATCGTAGAACAATCCTTCGTTTTTGTAAAAAAAAAAAAAACAAAAAAAAAAAAAAAAAAAAAACCACCGAAATAAACGAGGTCCATGGACAACATCGTATCCGCGTATCATTCTTTATCAGTTTTTAGACTTTTTCTGTATAATTGTATGTTATTTTTTTAACACTCCATGTTCCAGTATCAATCAGGAGGTAACATTTTTAACATTTTAAAATCTATATCATCTTAGAATGCTTGCATAGTAATCTCACAAATTGTAGCATTGTATTTCTTGAGAAGAGATTTTTAACCACTTTCCCTAGTTATTTCTATGTTATACTTTGAACCCCTCCTGGGACGCCAGTATTAGTCCGGGATCTCAATTTTAACAATCTAGAATATTCAGTAATGTAAGCTTTGAACCTTCGATTCAGGTGAGCTAAACAACAATCACGAATAACTGTAAAGGTCATTATAGGCATAATCAAATCAAAAAAAATATTGATTTATTTAAACAGTGTCTCTATTTAAACCATGATACTGCACATGGAGAACTTTAATGAGTTTTTAATCAATACATCATATTTTAAGTTTTCCTGCACTTGAATAAACTGTAAAGGACAACTCGGGACATATGTGTGCTTCTCCAAAAATGTTAATCAAACATTGACCACGCTACTAGTCAACAGGTGGATGAGTATAAAATGGCGATTACACCCATAAAGACGTTTTTGGATTTTAAGAACGATGGATACAATTTCAGATTTATGGGAAATTAATAGAGGATTCACTTTTGGTAAAAAAAAAAGAAGTTCATTTATATTTTATCTCTTCAATTTGCATTGCACAATGCCAACTGTCTTAAAAAGAAAAACAAACCCCGAATAAAAGCAAAAGGAATTGCTGATCCCGTTTGTATATATTATGTAGAGTTTGCAACTAAAACTTTTTGATCTAAATTGGGCTAAAGAAAGAGTGGACTAGATACGAGACACTACAGAAGTTAAATTAAAGAATAAGTATATACATATACGTACACCATGATTAAACTCAACAGAACAGAAATGATATAGCTCACCAAATATCAATCTATTAAAACTACAAATAGTGTATTTTTAATCATGTATTAACACTGTACGTAAACATTCAAATTTATACATGTTAATTGTACAATATTAGCCGTAAACACGAGAACTGATTGGTGAACAAGAGATCTGATACTGCAATACACACTGATTGTTCGACGCGATATCCTGCTTGACAGGTCTTTCAGTTAAACTAGACCCCACTTTCAAGATTTACTTCTTTGAATTGGAGTCTGCTCTCTTTGTCCGCTTTTTTGGTCTGTTCTGTATTTACCTCGTGGCCAGCTCTTGGTCTGTCCTAGCAGACCCAGAACAAACCCAAAGCAGACCCCAATAACTCTATAGTTTGACCTGGCCCTATACAGATATCACTGGTTGGGATAGGTCACTCCGTCACTACCACAGATCATCTCGTCTCCGTTGGCCACGTGATGCTGACAGTCGACCATTAGGAGGTCCAGACACTGGTGTTTCCCAAAGTGGGCATCCATGTTCTGGATTTCCGTGTCGATGTGGGTCTGGGAGTCCGGGTGGTAGTTCCCGCCATGATGACCGTGCTGGGCGCCTAGCAGCGAAATTATTAAGGTACAAAAGGTGAGAGATGTTTAATTATCACGAGAGGAAAAGAAATTTAATGAAATAAAAATATTAAAAATAGTAACTGTTTAATCGTCAACAGACACATGTATAGTCTACATACTGTATACAGGGAATTATTTTCGCCCATTCCACTCTCGTTGTCAGCGGGGGAATTTAAGACTGGGCGAATTACAATTTCTCAAATTATCTTTCTTTAAATTTGGGACAGTATATCTACACATAAAGGTAAAAATGTCAGTAAGATATTTTGAGGAGCGTTAAATTTATTTTTGTTGTTCTGCTTTTAAAATTAAAAGAATCTTTCAGAAAAATGCGCCAAATGTCCCTGATATTCTTCCACCATACTCACTCACATTGTAAAACCAGGGTAGGAAAAAAGTAGGGAGTGGCTTTAGACAGAATGACAGAATAACTACAGATGCGGAATTTTATTAAGGTGGAATAACATATCATTACCAAATGTCTGACCTTTGATCGAAATGAAATTTTGTTTTAGCGACGGCCACATAACTAACTAATTCCAAAGCCGAGTGGATAAAGTGTCGAGCTTGTGATCCGTACATCCCGATTTTGAATAATGCAGGGGCTTTTGTTGTTACTTATTGATTTGAATAGTTTAGATATTTATGTTTTCAACCCAAACTGCAAATTGTTTACTTATTTGACATATATGTACAGTTTTTTTATCATTATATTTTTTTCATTATCAAATAATTCACTGTTAATTTGAATGACTTTTTCCAGGTGTGTTATTCCATCTAAAGGAGTAGGGAATCCTTCTTTTAGCATTATAAGGTGATCAAATTCGGTCGGTATGATCAAATCCGATAAAGCCCGAAGGGCATTATGATGGATGCAACCACGCCCGACCGTATTTGATCACCTCATATTATTCAAAGAATGATTCCTTATTACTTATATTTATATGATTTTCAGCAATTTTACCATTTAATATTAAAACAGTTTTTGGTAAAATGTATTGAACTATATATTACAAAATTGATTCGTAGGCAAAGACTCTGGAAAATGTAAATATTACACCATCTGTTTTATGAATCGGCAAATTATAATTAACTTACTGACAACCCCAATGGTGAAAATGACATGGAAAGATTTCATTATGGTGAGAATTGGAAGCGTTGATCTGTGTGCTGGTCGGGATCTAGGTTCTCTTATCTTTGTCTTCCACGCCCAAGGTCGACGCGTGGACATTGTACATTTCTCCTTTATCTCAAACAAAATCGGTCGACTCTTGCGTATATAACATATCTATGTGGTAGCCAGCCGTAGTCATATAGTCTTCATGTTGTTATGGAATTAGAATTATTGTTTAAAAAACATATGTATTTGAAAATCTCAGGTACATGTATTGGTGGTCAAGTTATTGTTACGCCGGTGCGTCGATTTACCTAAACTAACCTCTAAATTAAGAAAAAAAAATAAACTTCTCTTTGTTTTAAAATTACCAATCGGGTTCATCTATTAAAAACAAGTTATCTGATTCCTTTTTTTTCTGTAGACCTTCTGATAGGGATGTCGGGAAGGAAGATTGATTATACAATAGAAGCATTTTATGAGGAGCTTTGACGTTTTAGTGTTATATCAAAACATCGACGTGACGTAGGCCTGTCTATATCACTGCTGGGCACTAACCCATGGCTCTTTGAAATCAACAACATCTGTCTGGCTTTTAAGCCAATATTACACAATATGTGCATGATTCATTTGAAACTAGAGTCATTCTTGATGCAAGAAAAAGATAGTTACACCACAGCAAAAGTCCGAGGTCTGGTTAAAATGGTTCTACTCTCAGAATGCTTGTTGATTTCAGTTATCATTGCGTAAAAATGTTCACATTAAAAACCAGTTCTTTTTTTCAAATTTTCTCGATCTTTCAAAACATCAGTTTAACTAAGTATTCATCAACTTTTGTGTATTTACTCCGCCCCAACCCCAAACCCCCTTCCAAATCCAACAAAACCTCTTATCTTTTTTTTTGGTCTGTTTTGTTGTTGTTGTGGGGGGGGGGGGGGGGTATTGATACACGAAAAAGGTGAAAAGTTATGAACAATTATATATATATATATATATATATATATATATATATATATATATATATATATATATATATATATATATATATATATATCGAGGGGTGTCAATTTCAACTGTTATCCTACCAAACAGACAGTATTTATTTTATCATACTGAATGTCTTAATTTTAGAAAAACAATTTTTATTGCTTTTATAAAGAAATGACGTAAATTCTACGGCGAACCGTACGCGCATAAATTACGCGCATGTAACAATTCTTTATGTTACCCGTTGCTAAGTGCGTTGCTAACGCTGAGGGTAATAGGACGGATTATCAACCGCGTCTTAACCAATCAGATTTCAGTATTTAACATGAAAGTATATAGAGGTTGGTCGTGGAACAGTTTACAACGGCACAAACGAGTTTGTAATTTTTTTATACAGGCAAAAGTGGCTCACATGAATCTCAAATGAAATTCGCATGAATTTCATGCGAATTCTTTGCATGAGAAAGAGATTAAAAGTAACATGCATGACTTTCATGCGAAAAATACATGCAATTTTGACACAAATTTCATGCGAATATCGTACTATTAAAATTGTATAGTATTTCTAGATCTGGTATTTAGATGTAAAAAAAAAACATTGATAAGAAAAAAGATTTCAATTTTATATATTTTATGTAGAGAATATTTATGATTTAATTGTGAATTAAAACTAATCAGAATTAGCTAGATCAATGACATTGATTTATACAAAAGCCATGAACTCTAACGTTAAACACCACAATAATTTTGATATGAATGTTTTATTTTTCAACTTGGTACTTTGGATTATTTTTCCATATTTATCATTCAATTTACATCCATGTTTGCAAATGTAAAGATAAAGATACCATTTTAATTATTGATAATATTTTTTTTTTTTTTTTTTACTGTGGTCATGTGTCTTACATTTGGATATCCATAATAGCTGAATCAGTATAAATAAGCGTTTAATTTATCAGATCATATATTTAAACTGTTTATTCAAATCAAATTGATACTGATTTAAAATATGTGTTAATGAGAGTTAATGATACTAAAAACAATTAAGTGGTTTTATCAATTCAATGGATTGATTGAAAAAAAAAATTGATAAATGAAATTGAAAGTGAATGTCTTTATTTGTCATTTACTTTTTATATGCATATCAATTTTTAAGTGAAATTCGCATAAAATTATTGTGAATTTGTCACAAATACATAATTGCATAAAAAACATGCGAAGAAAATACGCATGAAAATTGTACAAATTTCATGTAAATATCATGCGAAAATATTTGCATGATACTCGTATGAGAAGCTTTCCGTCTAATTTTTGCATGTTTTTTGCATGATTTGCTAACAATCAAAGTACTGAAGTACTGAGGGGAGTTGATTTAATCGATTATCAACTTATCTTGCGTGGCAATTAGTTTCTAGTCGGTATTTAAATTACGTATTTTTTATAATATGAATTTTAATCAGACTTTTCAGACAAGAATTTAGAGAAACCCCATGTAAATCATGTTGAGTAATATTTAAAGATAGATTTCAAACTATGTATTAGTAATCGAAACAATTCTAAAAATTGTATGGATCAAAGCACTATTAATATTGAACTCCAGTCTTGTTCAACCAGACGCTCAGTTGTCTCCGTTAATTTCCGACAAGCAAGAGAGCCTCTCTGTTTGTCGGAGATTTACGGAGACAGCCGAGCTTTTGGCTGAACGAGACTATATTAAACTTTGGCGTAGGAATACATGAGACTACATAAATATCTAAATTGTTCGTATTATATAAAATCTTACTATTTCCAAAGTGTTTATAGATAAGTTTCCTTGAAGAACAATGCTTCAGCATACATTACATCGAATTGTTCTATTATATTCAAGAACTAAGACTTGTCAGCGGTGATGATTTGTGCTTAGGTCCAAACACTGTTTCACTTTCGGTTTGCCAGAGTGATTGCATAGGATAGTTGATTAAAATAAACTCCCAAAAAGTAACACGAATGAAAATCGTGCGAACCACCTTTTCATGTGTACTGTACAACCTTTTAGAACGTAACATATTATCTTCGATTCGAAAATCTTAGCACGAAAAGACAACGTTCAATCATATTCTCTATAGTTTTTTGATTAGTTGTAGAATCACAACTTTGAAAAATCTATATATTAGGCCTAAAAACAAGTTGTGTGTTTAGGGTAACCCGACCTAACCTACAACAATGCCCCGATCCTACCATTTTTAGATGTATGTTTTTATCCCATTATGTGTTATTTCTATAAAAAAAATCCGTTTTTAAATATGAAACAAACAATATATTTAGGATTCATGCAGAAAAAAAAAATGAAAAAACGAGAAAAAAAACCTACTTACCTAACCTAATTGTTTCATCAGTGTTACCCTAAACACATATTTTTTTTAAAAGGCCTTAATAAGTTTATGCGATTGTCTATTCCTCACCAGCATAAGAATCTAGCTTTGCTTACTATTACGGTTTCACCGTTTGTATACAGGTATATGTAAATATGTTTATATGACTTGTAATCATTGTACTATTTATTAGGATTGGGAGAATAGATTAACTGATTTCAAAGATAGCTGGTTTATAGGAACAACTCGATACCGCCTTAAGTCCGAGTTTCAAACGTGTGTATTTTCTTAAAGGATTTGATCTGAGAACCGAGTGTTGGGGAAGTTAAAATGTTTGTATTGTTGATGACTGCCACCAAAAATGTGCGTTTTAAAATAAAATTATACCCCAACGTGGTGAAAAATAATCTTAAATTCAACAACTGTTTAATAACACAATTTCTTTTCATGAAATCAGAATTACGTCTTAGAACGATGAACAAAGGCACGACAAAGTAGGAGGATGTTCATGTAAAAACCAGGTGAGTATAGCGGACACCAGGGCCCCCACCCAGAGGGGCGGTGGCGTCTATGTAAAGGGCCGTGGTGGACTAAAGCATGACCAGATTGGAGAATCCTCGTCAGACCATTCCTTTTTAAAGCAAAACTCCTCTAGATCTTAAACCCGCTAAATGGAATTTCGAAAAACACTGTGAAGATGTTCATATAACCATAAACATTCGACTTCATTAATTCATACTGAATATAGTACATAATGAACAGTTTCTAAGCGCAACTCCTCGCAAACCGCTGTACAGAATCACGTAAAGCCTTGTAGGTTTTTAGGACATTATCTGTAAATGTGCACAATACCAGTGCTAGTAATTACTAATTCCAATATTTTTTGTGAGTTCTTGAGCATTTCAATTTATAATTTTATTGTTGTTAAAAAAAAGTATAGACATGCATGATTGAAGGAAAGTTTGCTATGATAGATTTAGGATGAGTTGTGCCCCTTTTAATATCAAATCATTTTCTTTATAACATGCATATTGAGGGAGATACACAATGCTCAGAAAAATATTTTGAACCATTATTGTTTTCTTGTTCTTTTGTAAACTACACAGAGTCTAACTAATAACAATATATCTGTGAGCCAATGCTCACTAGTGATACCCCCGCTCTGATGTGAATATGCAAAATAAGCAAAGTCGACATTTTACAGAAAGGTGGCATCCGATTGGTACAGAAATATATCCAACAAAATGGCATGCCTAAACAAATAGTGTGTTAACATTTCAAGCATCTGTGATAAATAGCTGCTGAGAAATCTATGCCGAAAATTGTTTGAAAATTTCGGCTAAAAATAAACAAAGTCGTCATTTAACAGGAAGTTGACACCCGATTGGTAGAGAAATATATCCCATGATATGACCTACCTATATAAATATTGTGTAAAAATTGCATGCATCTGCGATTAATAGTTGCTGAGAAATCTTTGACGAAAATTTGTTTGAAAATTTTGGCAACAAATAAAAAAGTCGTCATTTAACAGGAAGTTGACACCCGAGTGGTACATAAATATATCCCACGATATGGCATGCCGAAACAAATAGTGTGTTAAAATTTCAAGCATCTGCGATAAATAGTTGCTGAGAAATCTTTGACGAAAATTTGTTTGAAAATGTTGGCTAAAATTAAACAAAGTCGTCATTTAACAGGAAGTTGACGTCTGATTGGTACAAAAATACATCCCACGATATAGCATGCCTAAACAAATAGTGTTTTGAAATTTCAAGCATCTGCGATAAATAGCTGCTGAGAAATCTTTGAGGAAATTTTTTTTGAACATTTTGTTTAAAAAATAAGCAAAGTCGTTATCTAACAGTCAGTTGACGTCCGATTGGTACAAAAATATATCCCACGATATGGCATGCCTTAACAAACACTGTGTTAAAATTTCAAGCATTTGTGATAAATAGTGCTGAGATAAATGCGACAGACATTTTTGTTACGGACGGACAGACAGACAGACAGACGGACAGACGGACGGACGGACGGACGGAGCGGGGGTATAAAAAGATATAACTACATGGATAGTTAGATGTATTTTATTTACTTTCATATACATCAAATGTGAATCATAAGTGAGATAACTTGGCAAAAAAAAAAAACATAACATGATGTGCAAAACTGTGTAGAGATATAAAATAACACACGGTCCGTAAGTCTTTGTAGAGCTATAAACACACGGTCTGTTACATCACTGAATAAGTTTGTGTAGAGCTATAAACACATTGTCCGTTACATCACTGAATAAGTTTGTGTAGAGCTATAATCACACGGTCCGTTACATCACTGAATAAGTTTGTGTAGAGCTATAAACAGGGTCCGTTACATCACTGAATAAGTTTGTGTGGAGCTATAAACACAGGGTCCGTTACATCACTGAATAAGTTTGTGTAGAGCTACAAACACAAGGTCCGTTACATCACTGAATAAGTTTGCAAAGAGCTATAAACACACGGTCAGTTACATCACTGAATAAGATACCGATATCCGTCTCTTTAGGAAATACTTTGTCCGATTCCACCAATAACTGTGTTGGATACTTTAAATAGAAAACCATGGTCAGGAATTTACAATGTTTGTATTCATTAGCATTCTTCATCTCTAATGGTGAAAAAAGAAACAATGATATAACCTAAAGACTAAATAATAATAATTAATTATTAATCATTATTTAATTTATCTCTGCAATCTAATTTCATTACATTCAATTTCATATAAAGCAACAGACAGCAATGTTTGGATGATCACAAAGTGTGAAATAAACAGGAGTCAGTATTACAGTCCAAAGGAATTATACACAGGTCGATTTCAGCTGCAGATGTTGAACAAAGGGACAAACACCATGTGTGGTTTTGAGAGCAGACTAGATTTGTATAGAAACATTTACAACCTGTCAATATCCAAGCTATCTCCATTCTACGGCTGATGTTGAGCTTAACATAGCCTCCCCATCAGGAAGGGGTCTGTGCTCATCTACAACAAGTCATTAATTAGCTGTTAATTAATCTATATCATACACGTTATGTAATGATACATACACAACTACAAATACATAAAATTAAATAAATAAAGACAGAGCTACATCTACAAATAAGTTCAAACTAATTACACTGACACATGCTTTAATTGTTATGTAATTAATTGACATAATTAATTATGTCAATTGACATACACTTGTTACAAAACCATTTACAAATACATGTGTCACTATATTAAAATATGGTTTATTAATTACACTGAGTTAATCTATAAATTAACTAACTAGAATGACATGTGACTGTACATCTTATTTGATTTTTATTTATCTTACATAAACAATGAATCCCAAAGTGGATACAGCTAAACCCTGCAATAATGAACTGTTTATATTGACAAACAATCACACAGATAAACATGTCTTACATGTATCTTATTGACTGATAATTAACACGGACTGTGTGTCTTAGTTATCTATATCTAATTAATGTAAATGATAATGACTCAGACTTACCTGTCAGAGCGTCCTTTCTGGTGATATACCTGTAGACACACACCTTGTTGTTGTCCTCCGATCCGACCCAGAGACGGTGAGTGTTGACATCATAACTCAAGCCCCATGGTCTACCCATCTCTTGTGATTCTGTCAGTAGATGTGACAGGAACTGACCGTCCTTGTCTAACATCTGTACTGTTTTGGTTCTATCATCACATACTAGGATGTGTGACAGTGCATCAGTACAGATTCCACGTGGCCATAGTCCTGATCCTGATGGATGTCCTGTGTAGGAGAAACGATGTCTTCCTCCACGCTCTGTCACCACTACAGCACCAGACAAAAAATCAGACACCACGACATCCCCATTGTTATTATCTGTTATATAGTGAGGCTGACTATACAGTCGCAGTCCAGTGTTGTCATGTTGCATGGTTTGTGTCAGTTGTCCGCTCTTGTTGTACCGGGTTACCTTGCCTGTCTTTGTATGTATATAACACATTCCGACCAGTAGATGCCCAGTGGACGGGGACCAGTACACACACCGTGGTCTCCATGTAGAGTCTGTTCTCTCTATAAATGTGGTGGTTGTTTTCATATCCTTTGACCGTTTTTTGATGTTAAAACTCCTATCTATATAAATCAGTTCACTCTCACTGTTCACTGTGTGTGATCCATTACCAATAAATATATCACAACTACATGGATCCTGCACACGATGTAGTGGGACACCTGTTGCGTCTGTCAAGATGATATTGTATTTATCACTGACCAAGACCCGGTCTGTTGTCACACAGGAAATGTGATAAGAACGATTAACACCAGTCACTGTGAGAGAGTGAATTAACATCAGTTTCAGCAGACACTTGTTTTCTTGCTGTGGTTTTTCTGTCCCTGGGATTGGGATTCCACTCAGTGACTCCATCACACGACTTTGATCTACAAACATCAAACATAGAGTTCTAATCCTGTATTGTTATTACGTTAATTCATTACTCTGGATTAAAGTTAGTAAAAAGATTAAGTTAATTAAATACTGTGATTGAAGTAATTTAATTAAAAAAATTAACCACATAAAATGAAATTCTCTTGTATTATAACTTGTTTTCATAACCATGATAACGTTTACATCTTCTTATTCAAATAAGTTTGAGCAATAAACTACATATGGTAACATGTATATACATGTAATATTGAATAACAATTACATAGATATATAACTAATATATGAATTACAACCACAATGAAATATATATAAACTGAATAAACAATTAAGTATGACTTGTGTGATAGAACAAAAATAACTAAGGTATACTTAGATCTCACTGAAACCTGTATGATACCTAACACATATATACTACATCAATGATAATGACTCAGACTTACCTGTCAGAGCGTCCTGTCTGGTGATATACCTGTAGACACACACCTTGTTGTTGTCCTCCGATCCGACCCAGAGACGGTGAGTGTTGACATCATAGCTCAGGCCCCATGGTCTACCCATCTCTTGTGATTCTGTCAGTAGATGTGACAGGAACTGACCGTCCATGTCTAACATCTGTACTGTTTTGGTTCTATCATCACACACCAGGATGTGTGACAGTGCGTCAGTACAGATTCCCCATGGCTTTAGTCCTGATCCTGATGGATGTCCTGTGTAGGAGAAACGATGTCTTCCTTCACGGTCTGTCGCCACTACAGCACCAAACAATAAGTCAGACACCACGACATCCCCATTGTTATTCTCTGTTATATAGTGAGGCTGACTATACAGTCGCAGTCCAGTGTTGTCATGTTGTATGGTTTGTGTCAGTTGTCTACTCTGGTTGTACCGGGTTACCTTGCCTGTCTTTGTATGTCTATTATAACACATTCCGACCAGTAGATGCCCAGTGGACGGGGACCAGTACACACACCGTGGTCTCCATGTAGATTCTGTTCTCTCTATAAATGTGGTGGTTGTTTTCATGTCCTTTGACAGTTTGTTGATGTTATAATTCCTATCTATATAAATCAGTTCACTCTCACTGTTCACTGTGTGTCCATAGAAATCACTCCATGAATCCACCACATGATATAGAGGGACACCTGTTGTGTCTGTCAACATGAGATTGTTTCTATCATCACTGACCCAGACCCGGTCTGATGTCACACAGGAAATGTGAAAACAACCACCAGCACCTGTCACTGTGAGAGATTGATGGAACTCAGGAACAGACGTCAGTTTCAGCAGACACTGGTTTCCTACGCGTCGGTTTCCTCTCTCTGTGATTTGGATTACACTCAGTGACTCCATGACATCCTCCTTGTTGAGTGACTGAGTCATGGAGAGCTGGCTGGTGTGGAGTGTAGGATGTATCTGGGGAAGGGCTGTCTTTATGGAGGTGAGGAATTGTAGCGGTCTGATTACTCTCCTCTGTTCATATATGTGTACATGTCTCTGTAGGCTGACAATGTGTATGATCATTTCTTTTTTCTGTTTTAAACATCTGTGTTTGAAATCAAAGTCACAGAACACATTACACATGAAATCGTTTTGTATATAGTCAATGAGATGCTTCAGTTTCTGGGCCTTTGTTAACATCTCTGATTGATAGAGGGAGAATTCTGTGCGACAGGTTTTGAAATCAGTTTTGATTCGTGGCAGGAGAACAGGTCTGTAAAAGAGAGCGTCACTTCTGATGGTGTGAATGGTTCCTCTGTGTTGTTGTCGCGTTTTTTTATAAATTGCTCTAATATCTAGTGTCCTGTGTTCTTTATGCTGTGTGCAATGGAAACAGACAGGGAGTTCACAAGGTTCACAGTACATTCCAAGTAGCATGTCGGGGTGTCTCACACAATACTCTTCTTTTGGGATGTAGTTGAATCTATTACGGTGTGACAAAACATCATGGTCTATTGTTTGGAGATCTTTTACATGGCTCTTTTTACACTGGGGACACAGATCATATTGACACGATACACAATAGTACTCTGTGTCCCCCGGACACTTAGAACACTGATGTACTTTACATGGAGTGCTTGCTGTTTCCATTGTGTGGAGGGACTAGGTCTCAAAACTTGTTTAATAAAAGAATAAAGTGTTTTAAATGATGTCAACTATTTATTCCGTATATTAAAAATATTAAATTTTATAATGAGTGTTTTCATTTAAAATTGATTTTACTTTAAAGTAATAATATACAAATATCATATATATAATAAAAATATATTTCCCTACAAAGATACATGATGATTCATATGGATAATGATTCATCAATATGGCTCTGGTTACAGAAACACTCAACTTGATAAAGAAATGGCCCAACATATGATTGACACAAGAGAAAGAGAGAGAGAGAGAGAGAGAGAGAGAGAGAGAGAGAGAGAGAGAGGTTTTAGTAGAAAAAGTCACAGAGAGTAGGATATAGTTAGAAAATGAGCAGAAAAATATCTAAATGAGAGAGATATATAAAAACAGATAGAAAGAAAGCAAAAGTACATGGTTAACAGAAAGTTTGTCAGAAAAAGAGGGAGAGAGAGAATACATGTTTAGCAGATAAAGTCTTGACCACTCCCTCTCCCATAATTTCTCTGCTTAACATGTATTATATATATCTCTCTCTCACACACATACTGCTGCTCTCTCTTTCTCTCTCTCTCTCTCAAATTCTTGCTCTATATATCTCTCTTAGACTTCTTTACTCTTTCAAACTTTCTCCATTAAACATCTGTACTCTTGCTTTCTCTCTCTCTCTCTCTCTCTCTCTGTCTCTCTCTCTCTATCTCTCTTTCTCGCTCTCTCTCTCTCTGGCATTCTATGTTATACGTGTACTGGTATTCTTGTATTCTCCTGTTTTTATCTCTATCTATCCTTCTCTCATTCTCCAGAACATTTCTCAGACAAATATTCTCTCTCTCTCTCTCTCTCTCTCTCTCTCTCTCTCTCTGTATATCTCTCAGACTTTTCCTGCTTAGCATGAACTCATGCTTTCTCATTCCTTCTTTCATTCTCTATCCCAGCAGGGTTGTTTCAAAGACCTGGGGGAGGGGACTTCCCCCCACCTAAAATAATTACCTGGCTATTATTGCATTTCAACACAATCTAGCTATTTTTTAGCTAGACCCCCATACCTCCTTTTACTATTTTACTTCTATTTCATTTTTAAGAGACAACCCTGCTATCCCTCCTCAAAATTTCTCTGCTTTTCATACATGCTTGTTTTCTCTGAGAGAGAGAGAGAGAGAGAGAGAGAGAGAGAGAGACAGACAGACAGACAGACAGACATACATATAAAGAAAACAAGTACCTATACATGTTAAAGCGAAAAATTATGGAAGAGGGAATGAGATACATTCTGTCACTGCTAAATGTAACCATTGTCTTTCTCTCTCACAAACTTTCTCTATGAACATTTACTCTCTTTTTCTGACATGTACATTTGCTCTCTTTCTTTATTTTTTTCTCTGCTATATATGTACTTTTGGTCGTTCTCTCTTAGACTTTCGCTGTTAAACATGTACCCTTGCTCTCTCATTCTTTCCTCTTTTTTTTATCTTTCCAATTTCCCCAACACAGCTTAACAGAAACTTTTGCCTTCTAATTTTTCTCTTAGTTTCACTTTTAAACCTAATATCTCTCTCTCTTCTCTCTCTCTTCTCTCTCTCTCTATTTTTTTCTGTTTAACATGTAAACTTTTTATCTCTCCATCCTTTTCTCACTGGAACAATTTCCAGACAAGTACTCCCTCTCTCTCTCCCTGACTTTCATATACCGGTACATGTACCATTGTCTCTCCATTCTTTCATTCTCTCTCTCTCTCTTTCTCTCTCTCTCTCTGTATATCTCTAAGACGTTCCTTGCTTAGATTGTTTCTCATTCCTTCTATCATTCTATATCCTTTCTCAAAACCTCTTTAGTTTCATAAGTATGCTTGCTTTCTTTGCGGAGAGAGAGACAGAGTTAGGAGAGAACAAGTGGCAAAAGGGCTTGAGAGACTTTCTCTGCTAAACATGTACCCACTCTCTTTCTATGACACTTAGTTTCTCTGTCTCTCTTGTCTCTATAACTTTCTTTGTTAAACATGTCCTGGTTCTTTTGCTCTCTATTATTTTCTCTCTATTAATTGAAATTGAAACACATCAATTATATTTGAGGTCATATGACAATTGGCTGATAGTGTATGACTGGCTTTCCCCCTTACCCTGTCTGAGTATTTGACTGTGGTCTATGGCTGGTTTTCCCCTTACCCTGTCTGATTATTTGACTGTGGCCTATGACTGGCTTTCCCCCTCACCCTGGCTAAGTATTTGACTGTGGCCTATGACTGGTTTTCCCCCTTACCCTGGCCGAGTATTTGACTGTGGTCTTTGACTGATTTTCCCCCTTACCCTGGCCGAATATTTGACTGTGGCCAATGACTAGCTTTCCCCCTTACCCTGGCCGAGTATTTGACAGTGGTCTATGACTAGCTTTCCCCCTTACCCTGGCCGCATATTTGACTGTGGCCTATGACTGGCTTTCACCCTTACCCTGGCCGAGTATTTGACTGTGGTCTATGACTAGTTTTCCCCCTTACCCTGGCCGAGTATTTGACTGTGGTCTATGACTGGTTTTCACCCTTACCCTGGCTGAGTATAAGACTGTGGTCTATGACTGGTTTTCCCCCTTACCCTGGCTAAGTATTTAACTGTGATCTATGACTACTTTTCATCCTTACCCTGGCCGAGTATTTGACTGTGGTCTATGACTGGTTTCCCCCCTTACCCTGGCTGAGTATTTGACTGTGACCTAAGACTGCCTTTCCCCTTACCCTGGCCGAATATTTGACTGTGGCCTATGACTGGCTTTCCCCTTATCCTGGCTGAGTATTTGACTGTGATCTATGACTGGTTTTCCCCCTTACCCTGTCTGAGTATTTGACTGTGGCCTATGACTGGTTTTTACTCTATCCCTGTCTGAGTACTTGACTGTGGCCTATGATTGACTTTCCCCCATACCCTGGCGGAGTATTTGACTGTGGTCTATGACTGACTTTCCCCCTTACCCTGGCTGAGTATTTGACTGTGGTATATGACTGGCTTTCCCCCTTACCCTGGCTGAGTATTTGACTGTGGTCTATGACTGGTTTTCCCCCTCACCCTGGCCAAGTATTTGACTGTGGTCTATGACTGGCTTTCCCTCTTTCCCTGGCCGTGTATTTGACTGTAGTCTATGACTGGTTTTCCCCCTTACCCTGGCCGAGTATTTGACTGTGGCCTATGACTGGTTTTCCCCCTTACCCTGGCCGAGCATTTGACTGCTGTCTATGACTGGTTTTCCCCCTTACCCTGGCCGAGTATTTGACTGTGGTCTATGACTGGTTTTCCCCCTTACCCTGGCTGAGTATTTGACTGTGGTCTATGACTGGTTTCCCCCCTTACCCTGGCCGAGTATTTGACTGTGGTCTATGACTGGCTTTCCCCTTTACCCTGGCCGAGTATTTGACTGTGGTCTATGATTGGCTTCCCCTTACCCTGGCTGAGTTTTTGACTGTGGTCTATGACTGGTTTTCCCCCTTACCCTGTCATAGTATTTGACTGTGCCCTATGACTGGCTTTCCCCCTTACCCTTGCTAAGTTTTTGGCTGTGGTCTATGACTGGCTTTATCCCTTACCCTGGCTGAGTATTTGACTGTGGTCTATGACTGGCCTTCCCCCTTACCCTGGCCGAGTATTTGACTGTGGCCTAGGACTGGTTTTCCCCCTTACCCTGGCCGAGTATTTGACTGTGGTCTATGACTAGCTTCCCCCTTTACCCTGGCTGAGTATTTGACTGTGGTCTATGACTGGTTTTCCCCCTTACCCTGGCCGAGTATTTGACTGTGGCCTATGACTTGCTTTCCCTTTACCCTGGCTGAGTATTTGACTGTGGTCTATGACTGGTTTTCCCCCTTACCCTGGCCGAATATTTGACTGTGGTCTATGACTGGTTTCCCCCTTACCCTGGCTGAGTATTTGACTGTGGTCTATGACTGGTTTATCCCCTTACCCTGGCCGAGTATTTGACTGTGGTCTATGACTTGCTTTCCCCTTACCCTGGCTGAGTATTTGACTGTGGTCTATGACTGGTTTTCCCCCTTACCCTGGCCGAGTATTTGGCTGATAGTCTATGATTGGCTTTCCCCCTTACCCTGTCTGAGTATTTGACTGTGGCCTATGACTAGCTTTCCCCCTTACCCTGGCCGAGTATTTGACAGTGGTCTATGACTAGCTTTCCCCCTTACCCTGGCCGCGTATTTGACTGTGGCCTAGGACTGGTTTTCCCCCTTACCCTGGCCGAGTATTTGACTGTGGTCTATGACTAGTTTTCCCCCTTACCCTGGCCGAGTATTTGACTGTGGTCTATGACTGGTTTTCCCCCTTACCCTGGCTGAGTATTTGACTGTGGTATATGATTGGTTTCCCCCCTTACCCTGGCCGAGTATTTGACTGTGGTCCATGAATGGCTTTATCCATTACCCTGGCTGAGTATTTGACTGTGGTCTATGACTGGCTTTCCCCCTTACCCTGGCCGAGTATTTGACTGTGGTCTATTACTGGCTTTATCCATTACCCTGGCTGAGTATTTGACTGTTGTCTATGACTGGCTTTCCCACTTACCCTGTCTGAGTATTTGACTGTGGCCTATGACTGGCTTTTCCCTTTACCCTGTCTGAGTATTTGACTGTGGTCTATGTCTGGCTTTCCTCCTTACCCTGGCTGAGTATTTGACTGTGGTCTATGACTGGTTTTCCCCTTACCCTGGCCGAGTATTTGGCTGATAATCTATGAGTGGTTTTCCCCCTTACCCTGGCCGAATATTTGGCTGATAGTCTATGACTGGCTTTCCCCCTTACCCTGTCTGAGTAATTGACTGTGGCCTATGACTGGTTTTCCCCCTTACCCTGGCTGAGTATATGACTGTGGTCTATGACTGGTTTTCCCCCTTACCCTGGCTGAGTATTTGACTGTGGTCTATGACTAGTTTCCACCCTTACCCTTACCGAGTATTTGACTGTGGTCTATGACTGGTTTTCACCCTTACCCTGGCTGAGTATATGACTGTGGTCTATGACTGGTTTTCCCCCTTACCCTGGCTAAGTATTTGACTGTGGTCTATGACTAGTTTTCCCCCTTACCCTGGCCGAGTATTTGACTCCGGTCTATGACTGGTTTCCCCCCCCCCTTACCCTGACTGAGTAGTTGTTGTGGCCTAAGACTGCCTTTCCCCTTACCCTGGCCGAGTATTTGACTGTGGCCTATGACAGGCTTTCCCCTTGCCCTGGCTGAGTATTTGACTGTGGTCTATGACTGGTTTCCCCCCTTACCCTGGCTAAGTATTTGACTGTGGTCTATGACTAGTTTTCCCCCTTACCCTGGCCGAGTATTTGACTGTGGTCTATGACTGGTTTTCCCCCTTACCCTGGCTGAGTAGTTGATTATATATTTGCAATTACTTTGTAAATGTATGTCTATGAATTTAATTATTATAAAGCCAATAACTATAAGTAACATGTAATATTACATGTACTATGACAATTGTATATATTGTATGTATTATCATTAGGAGAGGAACTTGTAAGTTGTAAGAACTTGTTCCCAATCCTTTTTGTGTTATTTACACAATAAACAATATATCATAATATATATGTCACAAACATTAATGCATCGTTTGCTTTATAAGTTCAAATTAGACTGTTAACTACATGTAAACTTTGAATAACATATCAGCCTATCTATGGAAATACTATCATTTTTTGTTATTTGAAAGCTTTATTTAACAAGTTGACGGAATTGGAAAAAATAACAAATGATTTGTTTTTAGCTATATTCAATATTATCAGATCAAAACGCACGTGAAACATAAATTTTACATTAGGCCACAACATAGTATTCATTCCGGAAATGCTAAAAATGCTTAAAAATGGAATTTTACAACCATGCAATTTTCTAGTTTATAACAGTTTATAAATATATATCCACAGGGTATATTAATATAATTGTTGATTACTATAGACCCTTTCACGGTAACTGTGGTACTGCTCTTGTGCAGGGCAGATTGACATAGTTTGCTGAAATATGACGTAACGTCAATACGTCTGTTTCGAGATAGCCTCCCTTGACGTAGCTCTTCGCACGCCGAGGTAAAATTTTGTCTCGAAGTAAACCAGAAGGTGGAACAGATTTGTTTATATTGACAGCTATGCCAGTTTATCATAGCTGCGTGCCAGAATGCACATCTTCAACAAGAAATCTACAAGATTTGGATAAATATCCACACATGAAAGATGTTACTTTTTATTCTTTGCCTAAAAAGTCAGACCAAAGGAGAAGAAACCAATGGATAAGGCTCATCAGACGGGAGAAGTCTTGGGTGCCGAACAAATATACAAGAATTCGTTCTTGCAATTTTGAGCCCAATTTCAAGAAATCGTCTTATACTAGGTCAGGGTTGTCTCTAAAAATTGAAGTAAAAGGAGGAAATCAAAAAGTAGAAGGGGGTCTTGGGGTGTTTTTTATAGCTACATTGTGTTTGAAATGCAAAAATAGCCGGGTAATTAAGGCATAGCCATTATAGGTGGGGGAATTCCCCGACTACCGGGACTTAGAGACAACCCTGCTAGGTATATCCGTTAATGAATAACTCATAATAATATAATATGGACTGTATATCGGCAAACTAAATGAGCAGACGACAGTTCTTTCTTTTTAACTATAAAAGTTAATGATTTTTTTCAAGCTCAGTGTTTATCTATAGAATGTGATGAGTATCATGAGTATAAATTCAGCTGTTTTCACGTCAAATGCTTAGGAGTTTCTCTGCTTGTTAATGTAAAAATTGTTTAACACTATTATTTAATTCTTGATTGTTAAAATCCTAGCTATCCCTTTTCTAAAATGAAATTCATATAACAGGAAAACCAACAACTCTATCCAGATGCCAGATGATATCAGTAGAGGAGGAAACTTCAACAGATAGCAATTATGACATACTTCTTCATCATTATGAAGAAGACAATATCCCAGGGCTACGTTGCTGAGGAATATGAAATCAACACCAGTCATGATAGATCTGAGGATAATTACTTTTCAATCAAAAACATGCTTTCTAGCATGTTATCATATATATTTCAACTGTTATTTAATTTTTTAAATTGCAATAAAAATAAGAAGGAAAGAACTTCATATTTTTATGTCTGACTTTTGACATATTTATTCAAATCTGAATTTAAGCTTTGAGTTTTTATAAAGAATTAGAACAAGAGTAACCATTCATTAATTATATTAACCTGCTGTATTACTTTATTTAATCTCATAATAAAATTAAATTTTGTCAGGTGTGAAGCATGTGAAGAGAGTGGAATGTGTTACAAATCCCCCCTTCCATAATCATGTTTATGTTGCTGGTACATCACAAGTTGTTCTACAAATATTCGAGTTACTATAGACCGAACGTATTTTCTATAGATTTTGTCTTTCGCACACTGCCAATTAGAGTACTCTTTTAGTTTCATACACTCATTCTCATCACTTTTAATATAATTTTCATTGAATATTTTATCTAAAGTGTAATTTCTAAAATTGTAGGGATATTTTTATCTCAAGTACTCCTGTTCCACAACACTTACAGTGCAAAATTTCATCAGGTGTAGCACCTAGAGATGGTACATTAGGATTAAAAATAAAACCTATGATTTTTACTTTAAATTACCACTGTTGTGTTCTGAGACATACTTTTTTCGCATAAATTTTTTGCCAAAACTTCTCTTTCCTTGCCATAGACAGTGGCAGGTGTTGAAAATGATGTGCAGTCATTACTCAATATTTGCTTTACAATATAGTTGTTTGGGTCATTTCCTTTATAGTTACAAACATTGTGCATGACAGAAGATGTAATTCTGTCACACCTTCATTCATAGGAATGAACTGACTCAGATTGTTGGTCAGTAGGCCTGTTGATTTCAGTACAACTTGATTCATCAAAGCATGTTGTTAGGTATTCAAAAATTGATATATTTCCATTTGGATCAAAATTTGCAATCCATTGTGGAAGAGTTCTGGGTACATGTTGATCATTATTATCAATGTTCATGTCAAGAACTTTAATAATTTGAGTGTCAAACCCTTTCACTAAATCAAAAAGCATTTCATCAATATCGGGATTATTTTGATTAACGATGGTAGGGTCAAAACAGTGTTCAAATGGAAGAATACGGGTTCGCTCAGTTGACTGTTCAATTTCATCCAGCAGTTTGAGTTTTGATTCTTTACGAGGAACAGCCCAAATGCATTCCCTGTCTTTACATGTTTTAGTGTTCCTATCAATATGCCTCTCTGACCACAGTGACAAACTGAACAATAGGGCCACAACATGTTTACATCCACCATCATCTCTTAATAAAAAGATTACGATTAAATTATTATAAAATTGCTATACATGTATCTCAATGATGCAAATATTTTATGTTACAGTACATTATCCTGACTTTTAAATTGTCATATGAACTCGATGGTTTAAAAATGTTTCATTATAAAAAAATTACATGTTTTATGTATACTGACTGTTCAAAACTGGTGCCATATTACTTTTATTCATTTTTTTTAAATTACCTCTAATGTATGTAGCCTTCAGTGATATTCTGAATTATTTTGCATTTAAATAATTACTTGCTACCATGTTTGTAGTGCATGTGATTTAAGCAGTCATTAAATTGTGGCAATAATAAATTGGTATCATAAATCTGAACACAACGTTTACTTTCTTCTGTAGTATCAGTGGACTGGTTAGTATGATTGTGTGGAGAATTATTTATATTTATAAAATTGAACACAAGTTACCCAGTGCAATCACAGCCAGCAGATGTACAACTACCATCAACACGATTTAGCACCAGGATCAGCTGATTGTGAGGTTTCCCTGATACAGAGTGATTTTACATAGATGTAGTTGTGGGATAGCTCATGACACTTCACAGAGTAAATGATTAGACTGATACAATCTATAACCGCATTCGGACTTGTAATATTGTAGACGTGCAGGAGATTACCCGGCGTATGCTTTTGATGATAAATAAACAAAAAAAAAAAATCGGCCTCACAAAAACTACGGGAATGTGTCTCAAATCATCAGTCCATTTATTGAGTTCTTGGGATGTTATAAATGTTATAAACTACCTCTCCATAAACAATTAAGTATACTACTTCTCTGGCGCAAAAAATTGTTTGTGTCATCCGGAGCTTTTAACACCGGTAATTTCAAATCTATCGCTGTTTTAGCCTATTCCCGAAGTTGATGAAAACTATAGTCACTGACAGTCATTCCTCGGTCAATCAAAACCAATTTAACTTGCGGATTTAACATTAAATCTACGTTTAAAGACATAGCTTTTTTCGGCGCGTTGCTATATTGTTCACGATGTGTCCCACCTCCGCTTCAACTCGCGTGTTATTTGCGCCTCCTAAACAAGAGAGTACCTATCTCGAAACCGACATATTGCTTCTATTACATCATTTAACAATCTACCTACTAAACCTTCGGCAAAGTTTATCAATTTGCTCTGCAAAACAGCAGTACTGCAGTTATCGAGAAAGGGTCTGTTTGGAGAATTTATCTATTACTGCAAAACAAATATTTTTCCAGTACAACAGTTTATTTGTGCATGTGTAAGCAATGATTTGTATTTTTTAATTATTTCTAGAATTTACTCTGTCATTCGTCAGTTTGATAGTGATGCTAATCCTAACCCGGATTGGCTTACATATTTTACCAACACTCCCCCTCTCTCTCTTGTACCTGAATTCTTTTAGTAGGGACAGGTTAAATTTAAGATTCGCAATCGAAACTTGTGTGTCCTGGGTTATATTCTTAATCAACTATTTTTTTTTTCCATAAAATATTTGCTTTAGACCTCTCTCCCTTCTCAACAATGTCTGCCTGAAAAAATATATTTAAACAAAATTATTGATGTAACCCTGAACAATTCACAAGAAAAATACACCACATTGTACAATATAATAGAATCTGTAACCCTAGACAATCCAAAAGAAAAGTACACCATATTGTACAATATAATAGAATCTGAAACTTTGAACAATTCACAAGAAAAATACACCACATTGCACAATGCAATAGAATCTGTAACCCTGAACAATTCACAAGAAAAATACACCACATTGTACAATATAATTGAATCTGTAACCCTGAACAATTCACAAGAAAAATAAATTTCTAATGATTACCTCTAGTACAGCATTCCTAGTCGATGTATTTAGCAGTGGCGTCGGAAGCTTATTGAAAGCGGGGGGGGGGGGGGGGTGACTGATCATCAGAAATCTTGACAAGCAGAAAAAAGAAAAAAAGGCTAATTCCCCATATCATGAAAATCCTAATATAGGAGTGGGGTGGAGGTTGGGGTGGGGGTCGAGTATACATATAACTCAAAAACATCTTACCAACCAAAAAGATGTATTCCCAAACCATGAAATTTCTTATGGGGGGGGGGGGGGCTTGTATACCTATGGCTCAAATTTTCATTAGTACTTTTAATTTTTCTATTTTTAAGGTAAGTTTAGGAACAATTATGTTTGCTGCGAGAAAAAATGGGCACGGGTGGGGGGGGGGGGGGACTGGCCCCTCCCTGATGCTATGTGCCTGACGATTAGGTCTTACTTTGCAAAAAAAGTTGGGCCCCCGGTTCCGACGCCTACGTTTAGTGACTTGTTTCAAAATATCGTCAGATTAGATGTCCATATATATAATTAACAGTATGTCTGATTCTCACACTCCGTCTGACTGACACCGGAAATCGGACATTGCTTGTTGAACTGAAATCAAGCTCAGGATGTCCACTTAAGGGGGGAGGGGGTACATTTGTTACCAGTGAGTCCTGCAGTCCATTTTCGGTAACTTTACAATGATTCATTTGATTCATTTAATACCTTAGAGTTTTTAAAAGGGGAGGTGGTGGGGGGGGGGTTCCAGATCTCCTGACCACCACCCCCCTCCCCCTCCGACCTTATACAGTTCTAGATCCGCGCATGAAATGCATTCGATTTCTGAGGAATTTTGTTAAGAGTCAACAGGAATTTGAAGTGCATGTACAAATAATGATTCTATTCAATGTTGATTATTTCAGAACATATATCTATTTTTATTTTAAAAGGTGACTTTGGTGCACTTAATTACGATTTATATTTTCAGTGTATTTGTTTACACTACGTATCAATTTTGTATAGAACAGTCCAATAAATTAAATTGTCGTATGTTGGGGCGCAAGTGGGGATAGCATAATTAAAAGAAATTAAAATCACACAAACATGTCAATATTCTAATATTTAGTCCTAAAAATTATATAAAAATAAGTAATGCGGTATAATTCTTTGAATATTATAAGGAGATAATTTCTGTCGAAGCATGATCGAATCTATTATAAATATGGATTTAACTACGCCCAGACCAATCTTATAATCTAATTCTGGTTGTAACTCCTCATTTGATATGCTAAACAAATTAATATATATAGTATAACATAACTTGCCTACCTCACAATAGGACGCCCATTCAAAACGTATTTATCCGCTTGACTTGACTTTTAAATTTTGTACAGATTTTAAACATATTTAAAAAACATTATGGGCTTTTGATCTGATTTTAGTAGTAGAGAATTATATTATAAGGAATCAATTTAGTATAATGACTTGGAACAGTTTACGGTATTTTTAAAAACCGTTTTGCAATTAATAAAGCACTGCCCCATGTTGTGTTATATTGTATAGCATACTAGTAGATAGAAATTAAATTCATTCCTTAAATAATATTCTAAAAACAATTCCTTATCTCTTGAATATATTCCTTTAAAATCCGACTTAATTAAGTTGCATGTGCATGGTGTCTAGATGGAACTTTTTATGTTTGTGCGAAATTGCGTTCAGATAAACGTGCCATCGTGCTAACACAAAATGGGCCATCGCACTAACACAATTTTGCAAAACCCACCGTTGCGCTAAAACACAACGCGCTAACGCAATTTTGTACTTCACGCCCTTGCGCTAACACACAAAACGCTAACCGTCACGCTAACACACAACACACGGTCGCGTTAACGCAACTTTGCGCAACACGCTGTCTCGTGCAACAAGCAATCTTGACAGAATCAATGTGGGTTTTTTTTGTGTGTTTTTCTTCTTATTTTTAACCTTGTTGTCATAGTAAAAAGTGTCAATTTTTCTACTTTACATGTATATATTATATACAGGTGTAAAACAATGAGTTTGGTTCAATGATAACTTCTATGATATTTTTAAAAACAATTTATTAAAGAAAAAAGTTTTGAAAATAATTTTCGGTTTCCATAGGAATATTTTGTTTAGATTTTGATTTGCCCACCGGTGTTTTTTTCTGTAATTTGAAAATTGACCATAAAATCAATTGTTAACAGATAGCCATGCTATGACCTTGAATTGCTAGTATTACATGTTAGTCACTATAACAATTATATATAACTTATACCTTATAAGTACTGCGCAATGAATTGTGGTTATGATAACTAACATAATGAACGCTGTGACTCGTGTAGCACTGGGTAGTATTCCTAAACCAGGTGCATACTACGGGCATAATAATATCCAAATTGAGAGTTTAAAACAAGTGTCATATTTGGCGATTCTGTGTCTGCAACGATAACTCTGGTACTCTATACTGAGTAATGATTTTTAAGGTTTTCCGCTGGGAGCGGATAACCTTACTATTATTCTGAAAAATTTTCAAATTTCTTATTATTTTTTTTTTCTTCTAGACGCCAACTTTGATCCTTAATATCTCGCTCGTTTGTTAACCGATTGTTTTGAAATTTTCAGGACTGATAACATGCCGTGTGATGTTGTCGTTGCCTATTTTAGTTGAGGAAAAGCCCTATCCGGTTTTGAGTTATTCCCCTTTTAGTAAAATTTAACGACTTCTTTTGTCCAGGGGGTTTAGCTTTAACGATGACTGGCAGAGTCTCAAAGATGGGCTGGTTTGGAAGCTAATACATTGAATTTGTGCGAGATATTTAAATACAAATAAAAGGGGTGGTATAGATGTTGAAACAAAGGTAAGAAAAAAAATCAAAAAAAATTCGCGTATTTTCCGTGTTAGTTTTCTACCTGATAAAAATTTGTTATAACATGTATTTTAAAAGTTCTTGGTCTTACTGAGACCTTTCATTCGGTATGCCGAAAAAAGGGCTGGCCCTTATAATTAGGGAGTCAGAGGCGTCCAAAGTTTCTTGTCAATAACTTAAAAAGGAATAAAAATTTCTAATGCATTATTGAAGCAAAGTTGTAAAGAAATTAATTTTGAATCCTTCTATAGTATTCAATTTAATGTTTTCGTAATTTATAGTCAGTATTTGCAGAAACAATTGTTGTCAGTTCGGTCCATTTTTGTGGGGGTGCGCACGTTTATGAGGTTATGAAAGGGCTTCTTGTAATGCACTAACTGATACATGTAGTGCGCAAAAATAATTCCACATAAAATTCCCAAATGTTTTTATTCATATGTACATTTTCATTTCATATAGATGAACCTCTTTGACCTTATTTTTGTTGTCTGTTTCATAACTGTGCCCCTGTCTATATTTAGATGCATTACGAGACTCAGGTAACCGATCGATAGGAGAGTCGTTAGCTGTATTCAGGCCGTCGCCTAGACGATAGTGCATGTGCTTGTAGAGCTGGACGTACACGTTTAACGCGTCGCCCCACTGTGTTACTGTAACAGAGACATTTTGAATTGTTTCAGTACTGGGAGATTTGTTAATAAAATGGTTCCAATGCATGGTTATTTAACTCAACTTTTCTACAATACGTATACACGGCCGTCTTATAAAGCACAATGTGTATTACTGACATGACAAATGTACGCTGGCAATTTAAACGAACGCGGGATTGCTCCCGATAGAACAATTCTTTTAAAGCAAAAAAACAAAAATACTGATTTGCGATGGTGATGATATAATTATCATCGTGGAGATGATTTTAAAAAGTGAACTTAATATTCGTATACGATAATATTTGAATCCAAAGCCGCTAGTTTTAAGTTACGGTTATCAGGGATATTAATTACGACTTGCCCCGCGTTTCAGGTCTTTTACTTGCAAAACATATACAAACGAAAAAACCAAACAACCTTCAGCAGCAACTTATAAATTATTTATTCCATACACAATTCTAAAGAGGTAATTAAATAAATTTTATAAATGCTTTATACTTGTATACATTCGCTATCTTCCATGGAAAAAAGTGGCATGGAAAAAATGTTGTTCAATGTCCATCAAATACGCTGTAGTCTTAGCAATCGAAAATAATTAACAAACTGTATATTGATAGATTGACATATCAACAAACATTCAGACCCGCAATGTGTTTTTTTTACAAGTTCTATAAAATGTAGAATCAATGACTGAATTCTCCACCGTTTTCCGTGTTGGTTATTTTGAATCACGTGTGTACGTTATGTGTAGCCATATAGATGAACACTTTAAGTGTTTAATTTTTATAAGAAATTGTGTACATGCAGAGCAATGCAATGCTAGGACAATTAAATTCCAACAATGTATATGGTGAGGCCGGTCAGACTGATACTGGTTCTGCTTGTTCTACAAATAGCGAATGTAAGACGAAGAATTTGGGTGTTATATTTTAAACAAATATAAGTATTGCTTTCTTAAAAGCTTGCATTACTCAACAAAGTATTTTATTGGAATCATTCTTAGTTACCTTAACTGCATATGTACCGCTCGGTCTGTATCCCGGAAAAATTGACTACCATCCGAAATTTTTCATACAAGGTCTACAGACTTGCAGCTAACATTACCTTTAAAATTTTTAGAATTTGCCGCTGTTTATAAATTCATTAAAAAACGTGCAGAATCAAGTGGTAATTTGTCGTTTGATATTGGATTTATGACGTCTATTTATATTGTTTTCATTAAAATTATTTCATTATTTCAAGCTTGTGGGTGGAATGAAATCAGTTTCACATGTTATATGACATAAAGATCTCCTCTCCCCACTTTTTCTCGCAGCAACTATTTTTTTTTAAATTTACATAAAAAATTGAATTATCATGGAGTTGCCCCCCCCCCCCACCTTTTTTTGTAGCATGTAAAAAAAATGGTATGAAAATCATGATATTATGAGTGAAATTTTGAAAATTTTGGAAAATTCTTTAAAAAAAAATCTTTTTTTGCTTGTCAAGTTTTGTTGGATGAGTTTGCCCCCCCCCCCCCCCCCACTTTCAAAAACGATGCTACGTGTTTGGAAATTACTCATTTCTTTATTCCCCTCTTTAATAAACAAAACAAACTAACAAACATAACCGATCCAGATAAATATAATTACATGTATCAAAAATAAACTTAAAAAACAAACTACACATTCATCCTTCTCCCACAATATTGCCTTTTCGATATTTGTCATCGTTGTAGACCCGTGTAACAATCTGTTACATTATATATGTAAGTAGGTACTTGCACGACAAAGAACCCCTTGCTGATCTATATTTTCATTAACGCATACAAAGAAAAAATATATTTTGATTTATTTTTTAATTTCTTTTGATGTAAAAAAAAAAAAAGAGAAGAAATTGTATCTCAGTCTCTCTTTATGCCTGTTTGTTAGCGGTTAATCCAAGTTCATTTTGAATATCCTTTTGTAATTTAAAAAATGCGATGTAAATTTTTTTTCATGCAATATTTCGGATAAAGCAATGAAAAGTTGTTTCTTGAAAATTTTATTAGACCATAAAATTGTAAAATGCTAACATTGAAAATTGTGCCCGATTTCTTTCTTTTTTTTAAGGTAAAACTTTATTGATTGTAAAAATGATTCTTTGAGACAAACAAATTGACATAATCAATAAGAGTTTGACAATCTCTTACTGCAGGTCTGTAGCTTTTAGTCAGAAAAAGAATCGGATGGACGACCTAGGACACAGATCGTCCATCCGAATTTCTTGAAAATTGCCATTATTTTCGTACGCGGACGCAATACTCACCGAAACTAAATGGTTCGTATCTTAAGTTTTAACTGCTTTGAAAGGTTATATTGGTTTTCTGATAATTATGAACATGAATATTTAAATAAAAATGGTTAAAATTATAGTAAAATTACCGGCATCGGTCTTCTCCGTGCGCGGATCTAGAAGGGGAAGGGTTCCAGACCCCCCCCCCCCCCCCCCAGCGAAATTTCTTTCAATTACCTCTACATTATAAACTTACCAAATATGCCTCGGACATCCCTTGGCAAACTCAAATAACCGTCTGACTTTTCAACCTCCACCCCGGAAAAATTTTCTGATCCGCGCATGTTCCCCCTCCTCGAAATACAAAATTATTCTTCAAAACCACTTGTAAAATTTCCATGATCTCCGCATATATACTAAGAGATTCATTGGCGCTTGCGTTCGATAAGAATGCGTGTAAAACGTTTGCCAATGGTCTTTTTACCTTCGTACCGGGCATAACCACAGTCCCACTCTGTGAATAAAATGCGGCAAATCAAACTAGAGACAACGTGTTAAGATCTGTATTTGCTTATAAACATGTAGTATCATCGTGCAAAATGCACTGTTCAATTATAATTTTTTTTTTTTGACTTTACTTGTAAAATTCTTAATTTTTTCTCACAGTTTATATCTTACAAAGATACTTTTTTTTTAGTGATTGACACTTTTCAGACTTTATATGGGATTTCAAAGAGACAGAGTGTCATGTCTCAAGGACTGTTAATCTCTTAAAAAAACATTGTGCAATTATCAGATTTTCATTTCTTGGACATCAAAGACTCACTGAGTTAATTTAATTATTTTATATCTGTGAACCTTTCACTCAGCTTACTTATATCATTACCTGTCAATTTATACTCATTTTTAAGATTCTTATAAATAGTTATGTACAATTGTCAATGCGCAGTCCGGCCACGTCCGACTCTCCCAGAGTCTTGAGTCCAGAGGCCACTACTATCCACATCTAATATTGTACCATGGTCAGCTATCAATTTTTTGTAATACGTCACAAGTATGACGCAGCTACGACGGAAAATCTAATCGTTGCTTGCCTCGCCTACTATAAAAGTAAAGTTACTTCTGTATTCGGAAAACAACAAAACATTGCAAATTATGCTATTTGATGCATGTTGTAGTTTCGGCATATTATTAACCTATTTCATAATACTGATAGTTCATATCACATGCTTTACCGACAACTTTACAATTACAGCGCCTTTGAACTTATGTGTGCATATGGCACGGAATCCCGATCCCGATTCAGATAAACGTGTGCTAGCCTGGTCCTCTGAGCTACCCATTACGCACAGGAACCAGGCTAGCTCATGCGCATGCTGAATTTTCCCCATATCATCCGGTTTAACCTCGCTTATATATTTTCTGCGTGGACCTCAGGGTCCACGCAATAAATAACTTCTTATTTTCCTTTATTATTAAACAAGAGGACCATAGGCCATATCGCTCACCTGAGGAACAATAGTTATGATAAAATCAGCTCAATGGAGTCATAATACAAACTATCTGGACAATGTACAATAATACATGTAGATCCTGTATAAATAAAATCCATTTTCCCCTGGATATTCTTATGTTTATAATCATTAGTCCCTTTTTCAACAGGATGATTTTATAGTCTTATTATATGTAGAGTATTGCAGTTCTCAAAAAGATCCCTAACAATAGTTTATATATGGGATATAAACGTACATCAAACTCTGGACCTTCTCGTGAGGCCAAATAATTGTCCTGGGGCCAAAGTCTTAACAATTATAAAGAATCATCTGGCTGATTAGTTTCTGAGAAGATTTTTAAAGATTTACCCTATATATTCCTTTGTTAAACTTTGACCCCCCCCCCCCATTGTGGCCCCACCCTACCCCTGGGGATCATTATTTTTACAACTTTGATTCTACACTATCTGAGGATGCTTTCACACAAGTTTCAGGTTTCCTGGCTGATTAGTTTCTGAGAAGAAGTTGTTTAAATATTTACTCTGTTTATTCCTATGTTAAACATCGACCTCCCATTGTGGCCCAAACCTACCCCCAGGGGTCATGATTTTCACAACTTTGAATCGACACTACCTGGGGATTCTTCCACACAAGTTTCAGTTTTCCTGGCTGGTTTCTGAGAAGAAGATTTTTAAAGATTTACTGTATATATTCCTATGTAAAACTTTGATCCCCCATTGTGGCCCCACCCTACCCCCGGGGGTCATGATTTTCACAACTGTGAATCTACACTACCTGAGGATGCTTCCACACAAGTCTCAGTTTTGCTGGCCGATTAGTTTCTGAGAAGAAGATTTTTAAAGATTTACTTTTTATATTCATATGTTAAACTTCGACCCCCCATTGTGGCCCCACCCTACCCCCGGGGGTCATGATTTTCTCAACTTTGAATCTACACTACCTGAGGATGCTTCCACACAAGTTTCAGTTTTCCTGGCTGGTTTCTGAGAAGAAGATTTTTTAAGATTTACTGTATATATTCCTATGTAAAACTTTGATCCCCCATTGTGGCCCCACCCTACCCCCGGGGGTCATGATTTTCACAACTGTGAATCTACACTACCTGAGGATGCTTCCACACAAGTCTCAGTTTTGCTGGCCGATTAGTTTCTGAGAAGAAGATTTTTAAAGATTTACTTTTTATATTCATATGTTAAACTTCGACCCCCCATTGTGGCCCCACCCTACCCCCGGGGGTCATGATTTTCTCAACTTTGAATCTACACTACTTCAGGATACTTCCACACAAGTTTCAGCTTTCCTGGCCGATTAGTTTCAGAGAAGAAGATTTTTAAAGATCTACTTTTTATATTCATTTGTTAAACTTCGACCCCCCCCCCCCCATTGTGGCCTCACCCTCAGGTGAGCTAAAAAGGTTAAGTTTACAATTCAATAAGTTGGTTTCTGGAAGAACATACTTTGAAAATTTTCGTAATAAATATTGACAATTTTTTTACTTTTTTAATCTTTAGCTTTAAAGATCTGTTTACAAACATAGAATTGTGAACAAATCTCTGTATCTTGCTTATAATTCGAAGCTTAACACTCAAATATGGTTAGTAGATAGAAAATGTAGGGTAACAATTAAACAAAGAAACATGCACTACGTGTATAACAAATAAAGAACACAATTTATTTTTTCGAAATGAATCACATATATACATGTATATACCTACATATTTCCGTCAGCGATATCAAACTCTATTTAAACTGAATAAACTCAAGAACATGCCGAGCATCTCAACAAAACCTATTGCATTAATCTACCATTACGCAAAAAGATAATTCCGAATTACCGATAGAATGAATTGTATTTCAGTACCCCTACATCAGATGTTGCCTAATTTGCGCAGGTAAACTATTTACTGTTTGATTTACCGTAGTCTCTGTTTGATTTGATACGTAAAAATCACGAAATACAGACGATAATTCCCAGGTTACAAAGCATAAATAATGAAAACGAAACTAAAACCAGAATAAGCTAACACCAACGTAATGTGTGAAAACTGTCAACGCATTGAAATATTTAGCCTTAATTTACTTCACAAAATCGGCACCAATATATTTTGCATGTTTCAAAAATTTCCCTTCATACGCGAACGGTTGCATAGCAAGTAAATTCATCACAGTCAGACCGACCCTTTTTCATATAATGTCATGGCTGCTTTAAACAAAGAACCTCGTTTTAGAAGTATGGAATACGAGTCTTAGTAAAATGGGAATGCAAACCCGGGTCGTGGCAAAATTAAAGCCGGGGCAGATCGGCAATCGTCAATTCCAAATACGCATTATTTTGCAGCAATATTTACAGCAAATACAAATATACTGGTCCATCAAATATCCCGAAATTTTAATGAGATTGGCACATTAATACCTGCCAATCTTTTGTTTTGCTCAGGCCAAGTCTTGCCTACCCATTTTACCGTATGCCGAGCCCGAAGCTATTAAACTGATTGAAACACGTCTTTCCTTTATTATTATATTCGTAATAACTCAGATTTGAATCAGAATTAGCACTTAATTTTTGCAATTTATATTTTCCTTCCCATAAGGATAATTTATGCTAAACTACGTTGAATTGAACTAATTAGTTCTTGAGAAGAAGATTTTTAAAAATGCACCCCCCTTTTTCTACAGTTTCAAGGCTTTCTCCGCTTGAATACAGATCGGACTTTTATTTCTGCAATTTATATTCGCCCTCCCATAAGGATGCGTTGTGCCAAATTTAGTTGAAATTGGATAAGCGGTTTTAGAGAAGAAGTTCAAAATGTAAAAAGTTTACAGACGGACAGACGGACAGACAGACGGACAGACGGACGGACAGACGGACGACGGACAAAATGTGATCAGAATAGCTCACTTCAGCTTTCAGCTCAGGTGAGGTAAAAAAGTTTGATTGTTTAGTGTTTTATGTTATTTTGGTCTTAATTAAGCAAAATCCCATGATCATTTTTCCCCATAGGCGTAACGTTTGCAAGACTGGTTTTTATAACATTTTAGAATTATCACATTTACAAAAATGTGTTTATAAATGTAAAGAGGTATAGTTTAACTTTAGCAATTCTTCTCTAAGAAAATTGTGTTCAACCGGTTGTAACCCACTTGGACGATTTGTCCCGAAATTATTTAATGTGGCATATGACATATATCAGTATTCTCATGGATGAAATTACATTGTATTCAAGATACCTTCATCGTTTTAGAATTTTCAAATTCACAATACACTGTATATGACTAAAAATGATGATGTGTCGCTGAGAGAATCGAATAAAATTGAACTCAAGAGAAATAAACAAATAACCATAAAATTTACCAAAACAACAAAAAATATTATGTTTTGATCAAAGTAAAATTATCTCTCTCCCTCTCGCGTATTAAAAACATTTTGGGTTTACTGTGGCAAGCTATAGATTTCGACAAAGGTCAAGGGTTACTTAATTGCATCTCTGCACACATTTGAATACATGTATTATTAAGGTATGTATATTTCCAAAATATGTTTTGCAAACAATGATGACGGGGTTGTACTTTTCTATAGTTCACTGCATCTCCGCACACATTTAATTGTTCTAAAACTTTATCTTTAAAATATGTTTTGAAAAAAAATGATGAAATCAACCACTGGGCATATATCCTATTACATTGTTACATGCACCTATCATAAAAATGGCATTTCATCGTGTCCATTACAACACGAAAACGACTGACCGTAAATATGATCATAGTGAAACAAACTAAACTATATTAAAAATTGTAGTAGCTAATATTTTCAAATAAAGGTTAGTAAGCCTACCTGTTTTGTCCAGCAAGACATTTTAAAATAGCGCAAAAAGAACCAGCACTTAAAACTTTATATTTACTACCGTTATCAGTTTGTGCATCTGTAAACCGAATTCTTTTGTTGAAAACCTGCAGATTTACCTGGTCGTGGTCTGATCAATAACGTCCTTTCCATTACATTCTATATGAGAACACACTCAAAGGTAAAATGATTCATGATTGTTGTTATCTATGTTGACACAGTGTTTAAAGATATTTTGAAATGAATTTCTTTCTCGTCAAAGTATTGGTCATGTGATCAACGTGAGTCAGTGTTAAGAGCGAACAATTAGTATGTCTCTTTAAGCATAATAAGATGGTATTTTTTGCTTATAATTTCATATTTACGAAGTAGTTTTGTAATGGTTGGTTTAAAAAAATTGGTCAATAAATGATTTGTATCATCGTCATACGTAATTAACATCACATCTGTCAATCGTTGTCAGTCAGTTTGTAGAGTATGAAAAAAAAATGTTTATGTCAAGATATACCTGAACTTTCAAACATGTTTCTATTTAATATCATTATTGATAACATACAGCCGCTGCTTTTTTGTTTTGTTTCTTCGAAGAATGCTGGGACAATATACGAAACAGTGTAATAAAAAATCTGCGAGTTTTAGAGACCGTGGGGGCGTGTTTTTAAGATATTTTAAAACTAAGATATATTTCAGATTTATCAGAGGACACACCATAATCATAAAAGAGTTTCCCAAAGCCGTCCCAACTTAAGACACCTCTTAAAAATCACCCAAACTTTAAGACATTCCAACAGGTGCGTTATCCTCAATAAACTCAATAGTAAACATGAACATCTGAACCACCACATCTCAAAATCAAAAGAACTCATTGTACTTTGGGATATAAATAAGCACACAGACAACAGTTCTAGATGTACATGTATATGGATTTTATTGAAAGATACAGCATAAATGAATTCAATGAAATACCCACTTTTTCCCAGTATATAGTATGTCCCAAGATATTTTTGCCGCATATTTCTTTATATTATTCAATATTTATAAATACCTCTTGGTTCAGACGATCTTCATCCAAAAGTGTGAACAAATCCCAAGACTTCCCGAATGGAACGCCCCTTCAAGCTTGTCGGGTATATATTCACGGCTAAAAATAAAAAAGTCTACGGGGTTTTTCCACTGTCAAGGATATGAAGGATAATACTAAGTAACGTTGTTTTCGTTCCTTTTGATTTTTACGAGGGAAAAATGTGATATGTGAATGAATTAATCTTGGGAATTTTCCCTTTCATCGATTTTAATTGCACTTCTGTCACAGGTGCATGTATTTTTATTAAAAATAGTTGAAATACGCAGCATAAATATCTTGGGACAATCTATAATATACGATATAAACAATATTTGCATGAATTAATATTACGGAAATTTTAACAGGTGAGTTTGGGGGAAGGGGGGGGGGGTGGAGGGATAATATTTGAAAATATTAATATTTGCATGTTTCGAAAGGGGGCGATGCCTATTTTCAGTAACTTTAATCTGTTAGATCATTTAATTTAAATTCAACACCCCCTAGGCCTTTTGTTACATACATTGAACACAACATACGTTTTCTAAATTTCCCTTCTAATATTTACATGTATATGTGATCTAAATGTTCTGAATTTTATTAAAAAGATAAAAATACCGTTATATCCGGCAAATTATATCTGAACGTAATGTATTGGTATAATGATCAAACAATTTTTTTTCTATACATCCAATTAATACTATTGCGTGAGAACAATTAGTTGTAATTTAAGTTTGATTAAGCCATGGTACATATTATAACATGAATACACATGTACATGTAAATAGTTACACACAATTGTCTACATTAGCCTTGCTAAGACATACATGAGACCAGTACAGTTTCAATATGTCAGATTTACGCAAGCCGCCCTCTTATCGTTCATGTGGAAGAGTAGAAAGTTTCATGGACTGCATTAGCATCATACTTAAACATAAAAGCATTTTAAAGAAGTATAACATGCACCCATATTGTAAGTATGTTGTCATAGAATGAATGGTACCAAGGATTCCCTGGTGTTGTGGTAAACCTAAAACATTTAGCGGTAAAACCTGCACTGAAGAGTTACTAAAATATACATGTTAATTTACATGTTGAATAACTCCTCAAAAAGAACGTAATAACTCAAATGGATTTTGGGAAATATTTGTTAAACACCATATATCAAATTGTTTCGTTGTGGAATCAAATCATCAGACAGAGATAAATGTACCGTGATTTGTATAATATACATCAGAAAAATACAATCGATTTGACAAATTTTGTTTAACATGTACTGATGCATCCCAGAATTAGAACTTCTGAGTGAGCAGTGTATTACAAACTTCAATATATATAGTGTCTCAAAATGGTGTCAGCCGAGTTTTAAAATGTTGATACCAAGATTGGATGTAATAACAAAGAAGATGTGCAGATAAGAAGGGTAAAATGCTTCTAAAAAAATTAGTATTTATATTGAGACATTACAATGTGTTCCTATTAAATAATCCTTTAAGAATGTTTTTTAAAGGAGGAATACCTGGTAGTGAAGATGATATTTTTTTACCCTACATATTCAATTTTGGTGCATCTTTTTTTTAAATGGGGTAAATACCTACCAAAATCTTCAAAAAGTGTTGTTTCCAGACTGCCAATATAAAGCCTGAATTTTATTCTACGTTTTTGTTGTAGTCAATTGATGTTTAATCGAAATCGATTAAATCAAGAAGTTTGAGTAATGACCCACCAGGCATTAGAAATTTCATTTTGTTTCCTTGAAATTGAACGTTATAGAAATATGATAAGTGTATGTGAAGTCGTAATCGAAGCCGCAAATGTATATGGTTTAATAAACCGAGTTGTTGTGACTGAAATTAATAAAGAAAAAGGGACTTAAAACAACCACATTTTCAGTAATGTATTTTTTTTTATTTTGCACAGTGTTGCGTTTTGTTTTATGTTGTTGTTTTTTGTTTTTTTTTTGTTTTTTTTTTTTTTTTGTAAATAAAGGTTGAATATATATTGCGTTTTTTTAATTGGGCTATCTTTCGATATTGTGATTTGAAAAATGCATTGATATGAACCAGGGATGGTGTCGATTGCTTTCAAAAGTAATCGATTAAATTACAATTACTTTGGGTTTTAAAAGTAATCGATTACAGGCTAATTACATCCATTTTTTTAAAAGTAATCGATTACATTAGATTACTTTTCCTCATTGTAATAATGATTACTTGTGATTACTTTAGATTACATTATTTGTTTTTCAGTTTTTTCATAGTTTAAATGTTTCATTTTAAAAACACAGAGCATTTTTGACATGACTCTTTATTCTGGTATCAGTGAAATGTGTTGCATTATTTACTATTTGAAGTAGTTTTTGCATTCCCCGATATGTATGCAGAACAGTATCTACATTTAGCTTTCACAATACCCGATGACGGTTGATCATCAGAAAACTCAAAATGTTGTACAGCAGACTATATACACTATGCTCTATGTTATAAATGTTCATATATTCTATGGTGATCGTCAGCTGTACATTCAGCTTTTAACTGTATACACTATGCTTTCTGTTATACATG